>NC_134095.1:144776279-144808779 GCF_000715075.1 Nicotiana tabacum
ATTCTCATCCTCATTCTCCAGGTGGACGCCTGACTTTTTCAATTCTCATCCTCATTCTCCAGGTGGACGCCTGATTTCTTCAATTCTTTGTCCTCATTCTCCAGGTGGACGCCTGACTTCTTCAATTCTTTGTCCTCATTCTCCAGGTGGACGCCTGACTTCTTCTTTTCTCATCCTCATTCTCCAGGTGGACGCCTGACTTCTTCAATTCTTCATCCTCGTTCTCCAGGTGGACGCCTGATTTCTTCAATTCTTTGTCCTCATTCTCCAGGTGGACGCCTGACTTCTTCTTTTCTCATCCTCATTCTCCAGGTGGACGCCTGACTTCCTTTTTTCTCATCCTCATTTTCCAGGTGGATGCCTGATTTCTTTAATTCTTTGTCCTCATTCTCCATGTGGACGCCTGACTTCTTCTTTTCTCATCCTCATTCTCCAGGTGGACGCCTGATTTCTTTAATTCTTTGTCCTCATTCTCCAGGTGGACGCCTGACTTCTTCTTTTCTCATCCTCATTCTCCAGGTGGACGCCTGACTTCTTCAATTCTTCATCCTCGTTCTCCAGGTGGACGCCTGATTTCTTCAATTCTTTGTCCTCATTCTCCAGGTGGACGCCTGACTTCTTCTTTTCTCATCCTCATTCTCCAGGTGGACGCCTGACTTCCTTTTTTCTCATCCTCATTTTCCAGGTGGATGCCTGATTTCTTTAATTCTTTGTCCTCATTCTCCAGGTGGACGCCTGACTTCTTCTTTTCTCATCCTCATTCTCCAGGTGGACGCCTGATTTCTTTAATTCTTTGTCCTCATTCTCCAGGTGGACGCCTGACTTCTTCTTTTCTCATCCTCATTCTCCAGGTGGACGCCTGATTTCTTTAATTCTTTGTCCTCATTCTCCAGGTGGACGCCTGACTTCTTCTTTTCTCATCCTCATTCTCCAGGTGGACGCCTGACTTCTTCTTTTCTCTACCAGGTATTTCCAGACACAAATATTGTATGTGCCCCTGTTTTAAATCAAAGAAAATTTCGTTAGTTTAAAGCAGGGTGGCTGGTTGTGGTATTCTTGCCGATGGTGATGTTTCTCTTCGTCTTTCTTTATTGCCTTGGAATGATTGAAAAGACTATTTTGTCTTTGTAATTGATCCTTGACTATAGGATTTCCCTCTGTATGTTTTCCTTCAAAACCTTTTAACTGTAATCATATGCCCCTTCTGACTTTGCTGATCCATTTTTGATTTCACCTTTCTTACATCCATATTTTATCTCCCACCTTTCGTGGCTGTATTTCGTAACCTTGAATCTTGGTAGTATACCTTGACATTCTTTCTTATTTGTTTAGAATAAAATTTATCTCAAAGCTTGGAGAAAGTAAGATTATTAGTAGCGAAATACGCTGATTTCGACAATTATAGAATGAAAAGAAAAATCCAATTTTTGGATGACTGTTGGAAAAGGAATAAAAGACTTATCTGATTGGAATTACTGGCACCAATGATCAGGGTATGCATTTCGGATTAATCAACCCAGTCTTTTAATCAATCTCCTTTCAATTGTCTCAAGGAGTTTTCATTGATCAATTTTCCTCATTTTTCACTTCCGTCGCCTTATGGTGCCCGTGTGGGTTTTCACCTATAAGACTCTCTCATTTTTACTTTCTTTCCTTGTTTGTACCACTTCATTTGCTTGCATCAGCATTTTTCTAAGATTGATCGAAAGGTCTTTTTGGTATAAGGTTAGGAATTGAAAAGGTATTAAAAGCTAAATAGCTGTGGTATGGGTTTAAAATTACAACTCTTGGAATCTTTTCTTATTTCCAATACAATTCTTGCCCCAGTCTCTTGATTGGGGTCTCTTGATATTTCTTTTCCGTGCACATTGTGCATGTTGTGCACCCTATGACCGAGCCGTGAGGCGCCTACGTATCCTTCTTTGAGGAATCAGGTCAAACGTAGTTCATTCCATAATAGTGAAGATTTTTTTTATTTTTTTTATTTTATTGATTCCAAGAGAGGTTAAGAAAGAAACAAGTATGGCTCAAAGGGGAAGCAAATGGTATAGTGTTTGGACAGTAGAATAAATTGCCTTTGTCATTTCAATCTTTGAAATAGTGCTAAATACAAACATTCAAAAGTTATGCATAATATCTCTTTACCGCGTCAGAATTGATCGCCATATCTATGCATTTGCCTTCAATATCTGTTAAACATAGTGCACCATTCGATAATACTCTGGTCACAATGAATGGTCCTTGCCAATTCGGAGCAAATTTGCCTTTTGCTTCAACCTGATGTGGAAAAATGCGTTTCAGCACATGCTGACCTACTTCGAACTTCCGGGGACGCACCTTTTTGTTGTATGCTCTTTCTATTCTTCTTTGATATAATTGACCATGGCATACTGCGGTCAATCGTTTTTCATCAATCAAATTTAACTGTTCTAGACGGGTTTTGACCCATTCATCATCATCAATCTTTGCTTCGGCAATGATCCGAAGGGAAGGAATCTCAATTTCTGCAGGAATTACTGCTTCGGTGCCGTATACCAACAAATAAGGAGTTGCTCCTACTGAAGTGCGAACAGTAGTGCGGTATCCCAATAATGCAAAGGGTAATTTTTCATGCCATTGTTTTGAACCTTCTACCATTTTCCGCAGTATCTTCTTTATGTTTTTGTTGGCTGCTTCTACTGCTCCATTCGCCTTGGGCCGATATGGGGTAGAGTTACGATGTGTAATCTTAAACTGTTGACATACTTCTTTCATTAAGTTGTTGTTAAGATTAGCACCGTTATCCGTGATGATCACCTTCGGGATTCCGAATCGGCATATGATATTTGAGTGGACAAAATCGACCACAGCTTTCTTGGTCACTGATTTGAATGTCTTGGCCTCAACCCATTTGGTAAAATAATCAATAGCTACCAGAATGAATCTGTGTCCATTGGATGCTGCCGGTTCAATTGGTCCGATCACATCCATGCCCCAAGCAACGAAAGGCCATGGTGCCGACATTGTGTGCAACTCGGATGGTGGAGAATGAATCAAATCTCCGTGTATTTGGCATTGATGACATTTGCGTACAAAACTGATACAATCTCTCTCCATGGTAAGCCAATAGTAACCAGCTCGGAGGATTTTCTTTGCCAACACATATCCACTCATGTGGGGTCCGCAAACTCCTGAATGTATTTCAGCCATGACAGTTGTAGCTTGTCTGGCATCTATGCATCTTAATAATCCAAGATCTGGTGTTCTTTTATACAAAACTCCTCCGCTTAAGAAGAATCCATTTGCTAATCGCCTGATGGTCCTCTTTTGATCTCCTGTGGCTTGTGCGGGATATATGCTCATCCTGATATATTCCTTGATGTCGTGGAACCATGGTTCTCCATCAAATTCTTCTTCAACCATATTGCAATAAGCGTGCTGATTGTGGATTTGAATATGTATTGGATCCACATAAGCTTTGTCTGGATGGTGCAACATTGATGCTAGAGTAGCCAATGCATCAGCAACTTCATTATGGATTCTTGGAATATGTTGGAATTCCACTGATTGAAACCGCTGACAAAGATCATGTAGACATTGTCGGTATGGTATGAGCTTCAAATCTCGGGTTTCCCATTCTCCTTGAATTTGATGTATCAAAAGATCCGAATCTCCCATGACTAAGATTTCTCGGATACCCATGTCTGCAGCTAGCCTTAACCCCAAAATGCAAGCTTCATATTCAGCCATATTATTGGTGCAATAAAATCGCAATTGAGCCGTAACAGGATAGTGATGCCCTGTTTCAGAAATGATTACAGCTCCTATTCCTACTCCTTTCATGTTGGCGGCTCCATCAAAGAAAAGTTTCCAGCCAGGTTTTTCGATTTGTTCCACCTCGTCGATATGCATTGTTTCTTCATCAGGAAAATAAGTCTTCAACGGCTCATATTCCTCATCGACCGGGTTTTCGGCTAAATGATCGGCCAGTGCTTGAGCCTTCATTGCAGTCCGAGTCACATAGACGATGTCGAATTCCGTGAGCAATATCTGCCACTTTGCAAGTCTTCCCGTTGGCATAGGCTTTTGAAAAATGTATTTCAAGGGATCCAAACGAGAAATGAGGTAAGTAGTGTAGGATGACAAATAGTGTTTCAATTTTTGAGCTACCCATGTTAGGGCGCAACATGTCTTTTCCAGATGAGTATACTTAACCTCATAAGCTGTGAACTTCTTGCTAAGGTAGTAGATGGCCTGTTCTTTTCTGCCAGTGAGGTCATGCTGCCCCAATACACAACCAAATGAATTTTCCAAAACCGTCAAGTAAAGAATCAAAGGTCTTCCTGGCTCTGGCGGGACCAACACGGGTGGGTTTGATAAGTACCCTTTTATTTTATCGAACGCTTCCTGACACTCATCGGTCCATTTGATTGCAGCATCCTTTTTTAACAATTTGAAAATTGGCTCGCAGGTTGTTGTGAGCTGAGCAATAAACCTACTGATATAATTTAACCTTCCCAACAAACTCATTACTTCAGTTTTGTTTCTTGGGGGTGGCAGTTCTTGGATGGCTTTGATCTTTGATGGGTCTAGCTCGATGCCTCGTCGACTGACTATGAATCCCAGCAATTTTCCAGATGGAACTCCGAATGCGCACTTGGCAGGGTTAAGCTTGAGGTTGTACCTGCGAAGTCTTAAGAAGAACTTCCTCAAATCCCCAACGTGGTTGGTCTGATGCTTTGATTTTATGATTACATCATCCACGTATACCTCAATTTCCTTGTGTATCATATCATGAAACACTGTGGTCATTGCTCTCATATAGGTTGCTCCGGCGTTCTTCAAACCGAATGGCATTACCCTGTAGCAATAAGTTCCCCATGGTGTGATGAATGCCGTCTTTTCTGCATCTTCTTCATCCATTAGAATTTGATGATATCCGGCATAACAGTCCACGAAAGATCCTATATCATGCTTGGCACAATTGTCGATCAAGATATGGATATTGGGTAATGGGAAATTATCCTTTGGACTTGCTTTGTTGAGATTGCGATAGTCGACGCATACTCTAATTTTGCCGTCTTTCTTTGGCACAGGAACGATATTAGCTAACCAAACAGGATATCGAGTGACTCGAATGACCTTTGCTTCCAATTGTTTGGTGATTTCTTCTTTAATTCTTACACTCATATCAGGCTTGAATTTTCTCAACCTCTGCTTGACAGGAGGCACTGTTGGATCGGTGGGTAATTTGTGGACCACTAAATCAGTGCTCAAGCCCGGCATGTCGTCATACGACCATGCAAAAATATCTTTGAATTCTATGAGTGCTTTAATTAACTCCTCTCGGATTTTTGGCTCGAGATGGACACTTATTTTAGTTTCTCGGACATTACTCGTGTCCCCTATATTGACATCCTCGGTATCATTCAAGTTAGGTTTGATTTTTTCCTCAAAGTGAATTAACTCTTTACTAATCTCTTCAAAAACCTCATCTTCATCATATTCTGATTCATAATCACAATATGTTTCTTGAATTAATATTTCGGAATCAGATTGATTTTTAAGACTGGGCTGAAGATTCCTCATGCATGCCATATCACTAGAGCCAGCATAAAAAGAACTGTACAAAAAGAAGAAAAAGAAAAGAAAGCTATTAGGAATGATAATAAAAAGGAAACTGCTTTTTATTGGATAATGAAAAATAACAAGGTTTTGCACGCTTCAAACCAACTGTAAGATAAATTTTTTGGGATTACAACCTTGAAATATCCCAAACAAACTGAAAAAAATCAAAATAAACTACCAAGACTCCTTTCGAATTGGGAGAGGAGTGGCTTTCCAATTATTGAGCTTTGTTTTTGGTCCAACGAATTGAACTTCTGCGTTGCTACACCCTTCTCCGTCTTCCAGCATATTTACATCACTAAACAATTTTTCGAACCTTTCAATTAATTCCTCCTCAGGATTGACCTGGGATTTAGGAATTGTTGTTATCGGGCGATTTTTAGCACCGGTCTTGACAAAAGACTTCAACAGCTGTGGTACTGGTTTTGGAAGAACCCATGCTTGGTGTTTCAACTTCCTGGCTCTCATCACGTCATTGGCGGTTGGTGTGAATCCTAAACCGAATGTTCCCCAGTTCTCTGGGAGAGATACTGGTTGTACAATTCCTTGCAAAGATAAGCCCAGACCTTTGCCGGGTATAAAGCCATTCTTCAGCATTTCATAAGCTACCATGACTGATGTAGAGGATACCTTTGGATTCGCAAGGTATTTTCCTTCTGGAATTTTCTCTACCGACACTATGTCTGACACTTGGTATACCCATGGTCCTTGGTCAATTTCTGCTCCCTCGACTGGTACAATGGTGTTGTTGTGAGCATTTAAATTTTCTTCTCCATGCACGACTATTTCTTGATGGTCCCATTCAAACTTGACAACCTGATGTAATGTTGACGGGACTGCTTTAGCAGCATGGATCCATGGTCGACCCAACAACAAGTTGTAAGAAACAGTCATGTCCAAAACTTGGAATTCCATTGTGAATTCAACTGGCCCTATAGTTAGTTCCAACACTATGTCGCCAAATGAATCTCTACTTCCACCGTCAAATCCTCGTACGCAGATACTGTTCTTTTGAATCCTCTCCTCTTTAATTTTTAATTTGTTTAAAGTGGAGAGAGGGCATATGTTTGCACTGGACCCATTGTCGACCAATACCCGGGTTACTACGGAGTTTTCACATTTCACGGTGAGGTAAAGAGCTCTGTTGTGCTCGGTACCTTCCACAGGTAATTCATCATCAGCAAATGTAATCCTGTTCGTCTCAAAGATTTTGTTGGCTATTTTGCCCAAATGATTTACAGAGATCTTTTCAGGAACTTGAGCTTCATTCAGGATTTTCATCAATGCCAGACGGTGTTCCTCTGAATGGATCAGTAATGATAACAATGAAATTTGAGCGGGGGTCTTCTTTAATTGATCCACAACAGAATACTCATGGAGCTTCATTTTTCTTAAAAACTCCTCCGCCTCTTCTTCCGTCACAGCTTTCTTCGTGGGCATTGGATTGTTTTTAGTTTTTCTCAACTCTTCGGGAGTAAAACATCTTCCTGATCGAGTCAAGCCTTGTACCTCACACACTTCTTCCTTGATTTCTTTGCCTTTGTACATTACGGTCACCCGTTCATAATTCCATGGGATGGCTTTGTTGTTGATGATTGGCAGCTGAATTACAGGTGCAATAATAACTCGATCTGTACGTGCTCCTTCCACAATTACAACGGGTTTGTTAGCAACCCCTGGTACTATCACCTTTGTCCTCTCTTGTTTTGCGACAACTTTGTTCGATGATCCCTCATCGACTATCATAGACGGTTCAACACCATTCTTGTTATGCTTAGACACCGGCTTCTCCTCCATTAACTGCTTATCTGGCTTGGTTTCATGAGACTTGATCATCATGACAGTTTGTGACGGCTTCTTTGTCTCCCCATCAGCTTGTATGATTTCTATCATATTAGCCTCTTGATGGGCTGGCATTGGATTTCTATTGATATTTGGAGCTTCGGGGGTTTGAACCTCGATTTTATTAGTATCAATCAGCTCTTGTATTGCATTTTTCAAATGCCAACATTTCTCCGTATCATGGCCTGGTGTACCGGAGCAATATTCACAGCTAATGGTGTAATCCAGATTCTTTGGTGGAGGATTAGGTAACTTGGATTGTATTGGTCTTAACATGTCTAACTGTCTCAGCCTGTGGAACAGACTAGTGTAAGACTCTCCCAATGGAGTGTAAGTTTTCTTTTTCTGTTCCCTTTCTCCCCTGAATGCTGGTCTAGGCCTGAAACCTGGTCCGGGATAAGCTCGGGGGTAGGTATTTGGTGTGACAGGAGCACGCCAATTGGTGTGAACAGGTGGCTGATTGTATGCTTGAGTGTGGTTAATGGCGAAATGAGGCTCTGAAGGGTGATAGTAATGTTGGGATGAATCATGGTGGTAAGATGATTGGCGAGGTCGTTGCTGATTATAGTAAAGCGGTGAACCCCTGGGTCCTGGCCAAATTCCTGAATCAACTACGGTTGCTTCCTCCCTCTTCTTTCTTCCGATTCCTCCTACCCTGCCTTGAATAGCTTGAGTAGTTGCCTTAATTGCTGAATAGCTCATGATTTTGTTTGTCTTGAGGCCTTCTTCTACCATACCTCCCATCTTCACTACCTCGTTGAATGATTTTCCAACCGCTGAAACCAAGTGGGCGTAGTAAGTTGGTTCCAAGGCTTGGAGGAAGTAGTCTACCATTTCGCTCTCCTTCATAGGAGGATCCACTCTTGCCGCCTGTTCTCTCCACCGAAAACCATACTCTCTGAAACTTTCATTGTGTTTCTTCTCAAATTTGGTCAAAGATAATCGATCTGGGATGATTTCCAGATTGTATTGGAAATGGTATGCGAATGCCTGTGCCAGGTCATCCCAGGTGTACCATCTTCCATGGTCTTGGCGTGTATACCACTCCAAAGCTGATCCGCTTAGACTTTGACTGAAGTAAGCCATCAATAATTCATCCTTTCCCCCAGCTCCTCGCATCTTGCTACAGAAACCCCTTAAGTGGGCTACTAGGTCGCCGTGCCCGCTGTATAGGTCAAATTTGGGCATCTTGAAGCCAAATGGCAATTGTACATTAGGGAATAAGCATAAATCTTTGTAGGCTACACTGACTTGCCCACCTAATCCTCGCATGTCTCAGAACGACTGTTCTAGACTTTTGACCTTCCTGAACATCTCTTCTTGTTCAGCATTTTTGGCTGGCTTGTTAATTTCGGTTGGGAGATCAAACTGAGGAGCAGGTGAATTGATTTCGGAGGCTTTGAAGGTGGGCTCCGGGGGGTAATATTGGTTGTCTTGGGCCTGAAATGTAGGCTCACTAGGAGATTTGTGAAATGTAGCAGGGGGAGGTGCTACAAAAACAGGAGTCATAGGTGGAGGAAGGTACGGAACTGGTTTTGGAGGTGGAGACTGTGGTGTCTGAGAGGTGGTGCCTCGGTAGTGCTGATAAATGGGGAAACTTGGGGATAATTCAGTGGTGATATTATCCTGAGTTTGGATTATTGATGGAGCAGGGTTATTTGGGTAAGATGGGGACAACTGTCCTGTAGACCAAGCTTGATACATTTCTGCCATTTGCTGCTTGAGCTTAAGCATTTCTTCTTTCATTTTCCCGACATCCATCTCTTCTATCTCCATACTTGTGTCAACATCTGGGATAGACATACTTTCGGGTATTGGTCCTTTTGATCTTGTGTGATAGTGATAATATGCCAGTATACTCTTTAGAGAAACTAACTGGTTGAATTCTGAAAATGAACAAACTTGTTAGTTTCGAGAGTTTAACACATATATAATCACACGTTGAGATGCAATGCTCCTAGACAAATAATCCCTTTCTATTATGCATTCGCTCGGTTGCTTGTATCGTCCCAGCTTTTGAAATTTTTTATTGTTATTCACTTTTATTTATTACAGATATCTTTATCGTGGTGGTCGACTCTTAGAGATTGCCTATGTGTTATGTCAAACATGAATCAGACCTTGCGTAGTTCGGACCAAAGTCAATCATGTTTATTTATTATACAAAGATGGAATTACATTCGAAAACTTTAAGAAAATAGCTTGAAATACACACACTTAAATCAGAATAAAAGATACAATTCATAACATCTCACAAAATGCCCCACTTTCCACTTTTGTTCTCTAATATTGGATTATCTGCTCAATGTGGGGCTTGACCTGGATGGCCTCCCAGCGTACGATACATCCTTTCCAACTCTATTGCTAGATGACGAGCAAAAGTGGGCGCATGCTCTGTAAACCTTTCATAATCCATTCCTTGGCAGTTTACATAACTTTGAGATGTGAAGACTGCCAAGTCGTGGACTTGTGCCCTGAAACCTTGGAGACGTTGGTCTTGGTCTTGCAATTGCTGCTGACGAGTAGTGGCTATGTCTCTGACACGGTTTTCACGATCTAAAGCTGATTCTAATAGAGCTCGGAGTCTGGCCTGCTCTAATCTTGCTTGTGATCTTTCCCTGTCGAGGTCTGCTTGTTGGTATTCTCTGTTGCATCTTCTTGCCTCTTCTAGTTGTGCACGAAGCTGGTCTTCTGATCGCATCCAATAATCTTTTTCCTTCTTGAATTGAGCCTTGTCTTTTTCGGATTGCCTATCCTGGCGTTCCTTGTTAGATCTGGCTTCTTCATTTAATTGTTGGATCCTTTCTTTTGCTTTGCTCAATGCCCTTTCGTTTTCTGCAAGAATGGAGTCAAAATCTTGCATTTTTTCGAAGAGATTGGCGATGGTTTTTTGATCTTTCCAGCTTCTCTTTGGCGTTTCAGAGACTCTTTTCATTTTTTGGAATCTAGCATGAAGATTTTCATTCTCACAAGCTAGACTCTTTTTCTCGCCTTTGGCTTCTTGTTCTTGCAAATCTTTCTCCAAACTGAGGCTTCTTAGATTTTCTTTTAGGGCATGGATAGTGGCTTTGTACCCTTTTTCTTTTTCTCCCCAGATTAACCGCTCTTGGATTTTATCATTGAAATTTTGAACATGGGGTCTTTTTGTTGGCCTTTTTAGCTCAGGTTCCGGTGCATCATCCACGCGGGACCGCTTTTCGAACCACCTTGCATATCCAGGATTTATCTCACCCTTGGTAGCGTCTAGGACTTGAGTATCACTTTTCAAGTATCGGCACCCATTCCACATCTGCTGAAGTAGAGCTTCAGGAATAGTGGCTTCTGGGTGTAATTCGATTACTTGCATACTCAAATATTCCTCATCAGGAACTATTTGATATCTCCCTAGTTGCCTTAGGACTCTTAGTGGTGCATATGGCTGAATGCTTCTCAATCCCAATAGTAGTAGATAACTATTTGAGGTTGACATATGTATTACTTCTTTCATCGGGAGCCATCCCAGAGTCCATTCAATTTGATTTGCCGTTAAAGCCTTTAGATGAGATACCCATGCTTCTATCCCTTCTGGAGCTTGGTAATTTTTGTTCTTTCCTCATAGCTCTCGATGCAATTAGCTCTGTTCGACCCATACTGTATGATCTTGGGTTGTTGTTGGAGATGTTCAATCACCCACATTTGCAACAAAATTTTGCATCCTTCGAAAACCTTCGCCCCTGATTTGCATAAAGTCAAAGCCCGATAAATATCTGACAGAATGATGGGGACAAGGGTGTGATTTTCTTTAGTGGTGAGGATTTGCATAATTTTTGCGGTGCGAATATCAATTGTTCGCTCTTTATTTGGGAAGACCATGACTCCTAGAAAAGCCACCATGAAAGCAAATCGTCGGTGTATCTGGCAAGTGTCTTTGTTTTGCTTATTAGTAAGGCCTTTCTCATGAATTTCGAACCCATCTGACTTTCCAAATCTGGAATACAAAAAGTTGAAGGAACAACATCCATTGATGACATTGCTTTTCCTGATTTGACTGCTGATGTTCAGAAGACCGAAGAATCGATGTATTGAAGGAGCCTTTGTGAATATCAAGCTTTGATTTCTTAAACTTCCGTCAAAACCAACATAGCCAGCTACCTCCTCTAATGTAGGAGTAAGCTCGAAGTCAGAGAAACGGAAAACATTGTGAACAGGGTCCCAGAAAGTTACTAATGCCGTAATCAGATCATCCCGAGGCTCAACTTTCATAATGTCCGTGAGATTTCCCAAATGCTTGACGACCCATTTTTGACCGTCTTCGCCCAAATCATACCACCACATTTGAAGCTGACATAGAAATTCCTCCGTACTTGTGGATGAGGGGCTTTGTGTGGTGCTCATTTTGTATCTGAAATTTAATTTTAATAAAGTCAAAATTTATTTTGGGAAAATTTATACTAAAATTTATTTTCGAATTTTTTTTTTTTTCATTAAATATTTTTATTTCAAAATTTAAAACTATTTTTTTTCGAAAATTTTAAAACAACCCATTTTATTCCTTGCTTCTTACCATGATTTTATTTAAGCTGGTCAACAAACATGTTTGAGGCAAATGAATGCACAAGTAGCAAGTAGGATGCATCATGATGGTCTTTTAATTTTGGGTTCACCTGTCCTAGACAGACCCAACCCCTGTGTTGAGTCTCCAAGGGCAAATGCATATGATGCAAATATTCGTTCCTACTAGGGATCCGGTACATGGCTGAGTTATTCTAAGTGTAAAACCTTAGGTTGATTGTTCTAAACCTGGCTTACCCAAACGGACAGTTTGAGCCGAAGCGGGGGCAACGTACCGGGAGCACGAAAGTCTGCCCGGCCTAGTTACTTGTCCCAACTCCGTCTTATTTGGTATGACTTTAACAGAAAGGTGAGTCACGCGCACGTGTACACCATAAATTCAGAAGACTCAGAAAGAAGGGGGTTTCGTAGCAGTTGTATATATTCACAATTCAAATAATATTAAAGCGGTAAAAAAAACATTTAGCATATTAGCATATAAACAGTTGAAAATTATATAGTAAGTAAAGCCAATAAAACAGATATTTTAAGCTTGAATTCTTTAAACCCTGAACCAGAGATTCTGGGTCCAAATCCCCAGCAGAGTCGCCAGAGCTGTCGCACCTCCTTTTTCCCGCGCCCGCGGGGCGCGTGGGGAGTTTTCTCCAATTAAAGGACAGTCGAAACGGGATTTGTTTATTTGTTTCAGAGTCGCCACCTGGGAATTTTGAGGCGTCCCAAGTCACCAATTATAATCCCTGAATCGAGGAGAATATGACTCTGTTTATTTTTCTGCGAACCAGAAATCCTGAGTAAGGAATTCTGTTAATCCGGAAGAAGGTGTTAGGCATTTCCGAATTCCGTGGTTCTAGCACGGTCGCTTAACTGTTTTTATTATTGGCTTAATCATCTTGATTTTATTAAATATATTGATGTTATCTGATTTTATTACCGCTTATACTTATCGTGATTAAGGACCTTCTTTGAATCGAATTACGCGTACGTATATTCGTGTTGTAAATTAAAAAAATGCGGAATTGTGTCACGCGCACGTGTACACAATTACTTTTGACAATATATTTATTAAGCACATTTTTTCGAAAATGCGCTGAATCAAGAATGATTATTTTTCTTAAATAATGAACCGTACATATTGGATTTTTATGAAATTGATTTAATGCTTTTAGAAAAATCCTTTTTATTAAATAATCATTCGAAATTGCGCGTACGCATAATTCGAAATTTTGTTTTTAAAGTATAATCGGGGTACGCGAACGTATCCCTAATTGCGCAACATATTTGTAATGATATTATGTAATTTAAAAAAAATGTTTGTTATAGCACGAGAAACCTCGTTTTAAGATGTTCTTTAAATTTTTGGAAAATAATCCACAATTTATTAAATATCGACCATTTATTATAATTTCCGAATATAAATCATATTCATTCCAATTATTCAAATTCAAAAGACAGAATAAAAATATGATTAGTACTAACTTTAAAACAAATGTGACATATATAAATATGCCAAAGAATAAATTGCATATGAAACCGAAAATAAATAATTCATAAAGGAAGGAAATATTTTCCGGGAATTTTCATGATTATTTAATGCAAATTCTATTTTTAATTACCATTGATTTAAGAAGTTGCCATTTATGTATATACAAATCAACTTATTCTCACATGCTCGTTTTAATCTTAATAGACCTAATTATTTGGTCATTTTGTTTTATGAAAGTAGATAAGCATCAAATTTATAGAAAAGGCGTTATTATGCAAGTTAATTCAACAAAGTTACCTTACATATAACCTAACTGTTTGGCGTAAATATTCATAACGTTTTAACATCATGATGAGCTATACCAACTTACTTTACTCATATGATTATACCTGTCATCATACCATATAATAACTTATACCAACCCTAACAAAAAAAAATCATATTTGTTACAAGATATTCTAAAAAATGTAACTTCTTAATCATTACATTCAACTAATGGTATTATGGGATGTAATCAATGGCCCATTTTTATGCCTCACTCCCTGTTTTGACAATTCACATATATCTATACCAATGAGATTTCGGAATAGCTAACATTATTACAAAACTTTATATGAATTTCAAAATAAGACAATTTAACTCATAGCTATCAAATTGAATTTACTATTTAGTTAACTAACATAAAAATGAAATTAGAACTAATGAACTTGGACAATTGGAAAATAACATTTCAATTCAAACTTCATTGATGAGTCATGTTGAATCTCTTTCCAATCTTAAAATTTAAAAGACATGTACCTGAAAATGAAGGTGGAAGGAGTAAATTTCAGCAGTGGCAGCAGTAACAAATTCAGCCAAATACCAGTATTCCCACAGATTTAAACAATAATAAGATCCGAAGAAAACAGATGCACAGTATAGTTATTTTTAAAAGACACTTCAGATGTTAACTGAATCAATGGAACCAAGTAAGGTTGAACAGATTCAACAAAAGAAACAATATTTCAGATTTCAATTTCTTTTCAGTTTCAAATTCCCATTTTTTTTGATTTTTTTGTTTCTGCTGCTGTATATCTGTGTGTGTGTATGACTATTCTTTTTGTTCCTTTTATGTTTCTTCTTCCTCTTCTAAAATCTCTCAAACTATCTTCTTCTGAAAACTGATTTCCCTCCCTCTGAAAACTGCTCAAAACTCTCCTATCTTTCTTTTTAAAAAAAATCTGAGTTCTTTTCCTTTCTTCAAAATCTTGGTCCTAAAAATCTGCTCTTAAAAATCTGTCCAGCTTCCTGTATTTATACAGGTCTGCCCCTTTCTTTTAAGTGTTGCCTGGATCCCCTTCTTCTTTTTAAAAACAGAAAATCCCATTATGTAAAACCTTTTCCCTGATTTTAAGCAGCCCATTATCCCTTGTTCCCCATTAGTATTATTAACTAATAGCAACTAACATTACATTATAATATATTAGTACTAACACCCTGTTTTTTACTGCTCATTCCCAGAAATGCCCCTGAAATCCTAATGTTATTACTGAAAACAAAATCAGAACCTACAGCAAAACAGATTCTAAAATCTGTACAAACTTAGTTATCTTTCTGATTTACAGCTATAACCAATCCTATTAACTTCCTAACACAATTGCATTTGACCAACTTTTGCAAACTTGAATTCAAACTGGACATTACAGCAATATTATACTGAATTCAGAATTAACAACATATTACTGCAATTATCAAAACAATTCAGACTGGACTTAATACTGAACTAGAATCAAACACACACAGGATCATTGTCAATACTGACAATGTCCTGAAACTTTAATGTTCAGACAGTAACATATATACAACCTTTATTTTGACAGATTCATATAAACCAGGATGATTTAACTAACGAGTATTAGCTAAAATGATTATCTACAGTATTCGTCAACAAACAGTACATAATAACAGATAATTTCAATCAGTATTATGAGAATTCGTAATATAATTAATCGACGAACTTAATCGAGTCGATTACACACATTGTAAACAATTACAACCAATAGAAACAATTCTCATTCGGATCAAGTAGATGGGGTAGGAGACAGAAATGACATAATTGATCAAAACAAATATGAAAAATTAAAAAAAACTATTAAAACAGACAACAATACACGTAGAATACACAAAAGAAATAGAAAATACCTCTGAATCTTCAAATTTATTCAGACACAGACTCAACTTGGATTCGGACATTTTTGAGGTTGAACAGACTTTATTCGAAGTATTCTCAGTTGAGAATACCTCGATTAAAGTCTCTTAGACCTCAATCTTTCACTCGAATCGGAAAAATTCCAAGATTGGAAAATTCTTAGGGTTCCAGATTTTGGATCTTAAATCCGAACACTTCTAGGCAGATTCGAAGCAAACCAACGGTATTCTAGGCACGAGCGAGGTCTAGGGGTCATTTGGTGTTAATTTGGAAGGAATCTGAGTAGGGTTAGGTTTCACTCGAATCTTCAAGTTAAGATTCGAGCAGTTCTATGAAGATTCGAACCATGCTACTAACAGATCCGTGATGAGGATGGACAGGGGAAGCTCTGGTGTTATTTTGGAAGTCATCAGAGACAGTTGGTTCTTCAGGCCAAACTTCGATCGAAGATTCGAGACATTGGGGCCTGATTCGAGGTATATGTGTTATGGATTTGGAATGGGGAGGTTGAGAGGAGTCGAGGGTGTTAAGGTGGGGTGGTTTGGACTACCGGAACCGCCGTGAGGCGATTTCCGGTAGGCGGTGTACGGTGGTGGAAGGTGAAGTTCATTTGGTCTCTTGAAGGAGACGATGAACAGGGCCGAAGGGTGGGGTGTTTGGTCTGGGGGGCTGGGGTGTGGATTGGATTTATATACGAGTGGGGTGGATTGATCTCATCCGTTGGATCAATTAAGATTTACGGTTGAGATCAATTCACTTAACCAAACGTCGTCGTTTGGTTAAAGGTTGGGGTCAGGCTGGATCGGGTTAAAGGGTCGGGTTACGGGTTACGGGTAAGGGTAGTGTATCTCAACCGTTGGATGAATTGAATCCGACGGCCCTTGATGAAGGGTGATGAAACGTCGTCGTTTTGATTTGTTTGAATTGGACCGGACATGGGGCTGTTGGGATTGGGCTGTGAAGGGGATTAATTGATTTGGGCCTGGATTTTAATCCAGGTCCAATCTTTTACTAGTATGTTTTCTTTATTTTATTTTTTAATTAATTCATTTTCTAATTTAAAAATTATAAAACCATTTTAACTTCACAAAAATATATTAATTACTCTATAACAATTATTTAACACATAGGCAAAAACATCAATTACATAGTGAAAAATTTAAAATAGAACCAATGCGTATTTTTTGCGATTTTATTTAAATTATCTCTTAAATGCATAATTAAATCCTATATGCATGCAACATGTATTTTATTTTAATTTTGTTTAATTATAACAAAACAAACATTTTACGGGCATAAACAAATATTTAACACCACGCAAATTCAGAAATTACACAGTACAAGAAATTTATTTTGATTTATTTTGGAGTAATTTTTCGTAAGGCAAAAATCACGTGCTCACAGTGTTCTTTCAGCATCCTCGTCCGAAAGTTGGATTGCCTCGCCCGACTCATTAGGTGGCTGACTGCGTATGAATTCCCCCACATCAGCTGTGAAGCGAACCTATAAGAAAAATTATATTGAATTAGTATTTCAAAATTTATATAAAAGTAAATCAAAATACTTAATGAAAAGTAAAAAACTTACATGTATAGTCGAGGCTCGACCCTCGACCCACCTTTCTAGATCAGTCTCTTTCTTCTTCTTTACAATACGAGTCTCATTGAATAACTCATCTTACTTCATTGGCATCATAAAGTTGTCTAGTGGTTTTGGTGATTATCCTCGTGGTACTATTACTCGGGATGAACTTAGATACAGAGAGTAACTTGGATACAGTACCCGACAGGGTGTGTCTTTGATCAATTGTTGTTCTCATTAGCGACAATGATGATGAGAAGGCAATGGCATGTGTTTCAAACAGTGATGGTGTAGGTAAGAATTTAACATTTCCTAAGCAGATAAAAGAAGAGGTTATAGAGGAATTCTCTACTTCCTCTTGGAAAATGAAGTAGAGAATTCCTCTATAACCTTTTCTTTTATCAATTTAGGAAATGTTAAATTCCTACCTACACCATCACTGTTTGAAACACATGTCATTGCCTTCTCATCATCATTGTCGCTAATGAGAACAACAATTAAAGGCACACTATGCCATGTGTCACACCTCCTTTTTCCGCCCCCGCGAGGGGTGCAAGGGAGTTTTTTTCCAATTAAAGGACAATCGAAATGAGATTTATTTATTTATTTCAGAGTCGCCACTTGGGAGATTTAGGGTGTCCCAAGTCACCAATTTTAATCCCGAATCGAGGAAAAGAATGATTCTGTATTACAGTCCGCGAACCAGAAATCCGGATAAGGAATTCTGTTAACCCGGGAGAAGGTGTTAGGCATTCCCGAGTTCCGTAGTTCTAGCACGGTCGCTCAACTGTTATATTTGGCTTGACTATCTGATATAATACGTATTATAAACTTATGTGCGAATTTAACTTTTTAAAAAAAAACCGCTTTTATCATTGTTTATTTTATACAAAATTGCAACGTCGTGAAAACGCATCTCGAGCCACGCCACAACCATTGCACGCGTGATTTATTGATGCATTTTGACTTCGTCAAGATCGTGATTTGGGTTACATAAATGTACACCCGTATTCAAGAAAATAACCTTATTAAATATGCGCCAAAATACTACGCGTTATGATATTATTAGGTAAGACCGTGAATTTTACTAAATCGCCCATCTTGAAATCTAGGTATTTTCTTATATAAAAAAATAAATAAATAAGATTGGAGGACTGCAATGTTTTGTATTATTTATATTTATTAGCGAAATCCTGCCTTATTTTATGAATACCCTTTAATGACTACATCTTTATTATTACTAAGTTTGTCCATAACTATGAAGTCAATCTCTACATACTTAAAAATAACATATTAATTACTAATTCAAAACAAATATTAATGGAAAGTAATATTACTAAAATGATAATTACGAACAACGTGGAATTGCCCAAAAAGTAAAAAAAAACTAATTATCCCATAGTTGGATTAAAACATATTGTTAGTATGACTTAAGCTTATTGAAATTAATTATTTACTAATACTGAAAATTAAAAAAAAACTTGATTACTAAACCATATTTCTAAAAGTTAAACAATTTAAACTTAACTAACTTTGTTTTAATTCACATCATGTCCTAATACTTGATTCGCAAACTAATTCATGTTTTAACTGAAATTAACTACATGATTCCGATTAACTTAATGTTGACAAAAAAACCTTATGAATAATGAATTAATCAATTTTTGCCAAACTGATTCAATAATGCCATTTTTTACGTTATTTCTTCTATTTTGATTATTAAACAGTTTTAATTAGTAATCCGTCTTGAATATATTTCCTAATAATCCGGTTAAGGCGTTATTTAATATATCGCTATAACATGTCTAATTATGCCAAATGACAGTGATTGACAGAATAATAATATATGAATAATCTAAATACAATACAAAAAAAATAATTAAAACTAAATTAAAAATTTAACATTCCGTTCTACATTTCAGCTTACAAAATGCCAAAATTACAGTTGTGTACCTGGTATTGCCAATATAAGAAGAAGAAAGTCAGCCACGCAGTAATAACAATACAGCACAGCAACAAAAGTCCAATAGCAGTAACAACCCAGGAACAGAGTTTGCAAACCGGTGGAGTATTAATCTCAAAACAAAAGCTTCAAGCTTTGATGAAAAACAATTAATTCTGATTTCAAACAATGAAAGAAAGCAAAAGATTTTTTTTTAGTTTTTTTTTTGAAAGTTTAAATATTTTTCGGAATTTTCTCTCTCTTAAATGTTCAGCCTTTTTTTCTCTCTCTTATTCTCTTTCTGTTCAGATTCGTTCTTTTTCTTCTGTATTCTCTCGTATATCTCTTCTTGTGTTCAAGACTTCCTATATATAATCTCAACCCTTTAATCAATTAAAATCAATCCATTTTCTCTACCAAACCCATTATCTTCCCACTTATCCCCATTACATTAAATAAATATATCACACCACCCCATTATTTTTTGTCCCCCATGCCTAACATAAATAAATACAAGATTCCTCCCCACTAAATTTTGTCTTGTCCCCCCTTTATATTAAACAACTATATCACAACCCACCCCATTACATTTTGTCCCTCATGCTTCATATAAACAATTACAAAATATACAATTCTTAAACTACCCCTCCAACCTTACTGAAATTACCAAACTACCCCTGAACGTACTGCAAATTACCAAACTACCCCATCAGCTATAACAAATCAATTAATCACACTCAACCAAAATATAGTCAATATGACCAATTTCTACACAAATTTAAACAACAAATCACATGAACATGATTTCTTCAACATTTCAACAACAAATCACATGAACACAAATTGAACAACAAAGAACAACTAAAATTTGATTGAACAACATTTTTTAGCAACAAACAATCCTATTTTCAGATTCAACAACAACAATCAAACAAGTATATTTAGATTTCCAAATTCAATAATATTGAACTTAAAATCAACTCTAACAACATCACAACAAACAATTCCTATATTAAACTTAAACAAGATTATGAGACAAATTCAAGAAATAATCATAAGTGATAAACAAGAAATCAAACTATACAAATTTCGGATTCAAGATCAAACAAACAAAGTATGAACATGAATGAATCTATTTTTTTTTTTAAAAAAAAACAACAAACATGACGGATTCAAACGATTAAATCAATATATTTCCCTTAACACAACTAAATTCTTTTAGACAAATAACAAGATCGACGAAGAAACAATTATGAACTTAAGCTTGAACTTAACAATATTAACAATTTCTAAAAATACATAAACACATGAAACAAATTGAAGAAATAATCAATTAAATTTCAATTTGAATCTAACAAACATTAAACTAACAAATATTCACTTAAACAATATTACAAACATGAAATAAACATGAAAAATAACTAATTAACTTCCATTTGAAATCTGAAAATTAATTCAACAAAAATACATGAACATGAACAAAACCAAAAATCAAATATCTAACCATAGACATGAACAAAACAAACATTTGCCGATTTTAGATTCAAAAATATCAAAACAAAATACGGACAAAATAAAACTCTAAAACTACTAACCGGATCGAAATGAAATATGTACGGACTGTTTCGAGAAACTTTGACCAAAACTCGAGCAAACGACGACGAACATGAACCTACGAAGCAACTGAAGCAACAGCAACAGTCGACGTGGAAGAAGCGATGCTCGAGCAGCAACGACATCCATGGACGACGAGGTTTCAGTACAGACCCATATGAGAGGTCGACGGACAGCGAAGACGCGACAGCTGGGGACGGGGGGCTTCGAACTGGACGATGAGCTTGGCCATGGAAACGACTGGGTGTAACAATGGAAGAAGGCGATGGACAGTGACGACGCAGCAGCAACAGCTGCTGCTCGTCGGGGCTCCGGTGGTCGTTTGGCTTGAGGACGGAGCAGTTGTAGAGGGTCGTTTGAGCAGTGACGACGCAGGGGGGAGCTGGTGGTTGACGGACGTGAAGCAGTTGCTGCTGCTTGACGTGGGATGAGGGGTGATGGGGCTGACTATGGTGGTTTCACGGTGGTGAAGTCGAGGAAGAAGAGCAAAAACGCAGCAACAACGTTGCTCGTCAATGTCGGACGGTGGAGGGGTCGTTTAAGAGGGTGAATAAGATGAAGATGTGAGGTGTATGTTTGGAGGGTCGTTGCTGGGCAGCCATGGCAGCTGGTCTGCCGAGGTGAAGGAGAAGGAGAAAATCAGGTTGGGGGGCGGGTGAGTTTTGGTCCTTTTTTAGGGTTTTTGGGTTTTGTTTTTGTTTTGTTTTGTGTTGTTTGTAAAATAATAGGGGTGTTGGGTTATGGACTGGGTCGACCCAGTTCGAAATGGACTGGGTCGTTTGGGAAGATTGGGCCATTTTTTGGGCCCGTGACTTGAAATCGAAGAAGAGGCCCAATTCCGACTTTCTTTATATTTTCTCTCTCTTTTCTTCTTTTATTTTTCTAAAACAAAATTATAAAAATACTTAAACTATTATTAAGAACTAAATTAAGTTATAAAAGCGCAAATTAACTCCCAATAACAATTAACGCATAATTAAGTAATAATTAAGCATAAAATTGTATATTTGGACATTAAATGCTAAAAATGCAAAAGATGCCTATTTTTGTAATTTTCATTTTTTGTAAACAAATTTAATTAGTAACAATTATAGAATTAAATCCTACATGCAAATGCGACATATTTTTGTATTTTTTATTAATTTAACAAATAAACATGCACAGACAAATACAAATAATTATTCAAAATATCACAAAATATCACAAAATTGCACACCAAGAAAAATTACTTTATTTTTGAATTTTTTGGGAGTAATTCTCATATAGGGCAAAAATCACGTGCTTACAGCTGCCCCTCTTTGCCCGAAGACACGAAGGGTTTTCGTGCAAAGATAAAGCGAGCGATTTTTGCCCATCCGAGTACTCCGTGTGAAGCTTTTTTTGAAAAAGATTTGACCGAACCTTTGCTTCAAAGGTTTCCTACATATCCTGGGCTAAATAGGAATCAGGTCAATGTAGTTCGGGAAGTTTTTTGGTAGCTGGGACTACCGTTGGACTGCAATGTTACTGTTGTTGCATGCTATTACTACTGCTTTCCGATCTCCTTGTTACACCGTGCTTAAAAGAAAACAAGAAGCTAGGCTAGACTGCAATTTGTTCTTGTTGCCTTGCTTTCTTGTCTGCTTGCATTTTTTCCGGTGCTTTTCTTCTTTTTGACACATGCACTTGAGTTTGTGTTGTGACCTCTTGTTGCAACCTTCTGCTTCCCGGTGCTGGGGATTTTTATTGTTTCCTGCTGGGGATTCCTATTGTAACCCTCTGTTTTATTGTCCTCTGACTTGATCTTAAAATGT
This sequence comes from Nicotiana tabacum, assembly GCF_000715075.1. Classification (NCBI taxonomy): domain Eukaryota; kingdom Viridiplantae; phylum Streptophyta; class Magnoliopsida; order Solanales; family Solanaceae; genus Nicotiana; species Nicotiana tabacum. The sequence goes on from NC_134095.1 coordinate 144,798,881, forward strand.
ATGCCTCTGTTGTATGGGCGGGCTCCCAACTTCAATACTTGAAAATTAATGCTGAATGTATTCCTCTGTTATATGGGCGGGCTCCCAACTTCAACACTTGAAATGAAAAGACTGAATGTATGCCTCTGTTCTATGGGCGGGCTCCCAACTTCAACGCTTGAAATGAAAAGACTGAAATGTATGCCTCTGTTCTATGGGCGGGCTCCCAACTTCAACTCTTGAAATGTAAAGACTGAAATATATGCCTCTGTTATCTGGGCGGGCTCCCAACTTCAATGCTTGAAATGTAAAGACTGAAATGTATGCCTCTGTTATCTGGGCGTGCTCCCAATTGCTAACTTTTAAATGGAATGTCTCTATTCTCTAGGCAGACTCCTGACTTTTAAAATTTAAACTGTGTGTCTCTGTTCTTCAGGCGGACTTCTGACATCAAACTTGAAAAGTATGTCTCTGTTCTCCAGGCGGACTCCTGATTGCTAAATTTTAAATTGAATGTCTCTATTCTCCAGGCGGACTCCTGACTGCTAAATTTGAAATTGAATGTCTCTATTCTCCAGGCGGACTCCTGACTGCTAAATTTGAAATTGAATGTCTCTATTCTCCAGGCGGAGTCCTGATTTCAACAACAACTTAGGAGGAAATGTCTCTCCTATGGGTGAAACTAAAACAAACTTATGGGTGAAACTAAACTTAGGAGGAAATGCATCTCCTATGAATGAAGCTAAACTTAGGAGGAAATGCCTCTCCTATGGGTGAAACAAACTTAGGAGGAAATGCATCTCCTATGGGTGAAACTAAACTTAGGAGGAAATGCGTCTCCTATGGGTAAAAACTAAACTTAGGAGGAAATGCCTCTCCTATGGGTGAAACAAACTTAGGAGGAAATGCATCTCCTATGGGTGAAACTAAAACAAACTTAGGAGGAAATGCATTTCCTATGGGTGAAACTAAACTTAGGAGGAAATGCATCTCCTATGGGTAAAAACTAAACTGAGGAGGAAATGTCTCTCCTATGGGTAAAAACAAACTTAGGAGGAAATGCATCTCCTATGGGTGAAACTAAAACAAACTTAGGAGGAAATTCATCTCCTATGGGTAAAAACAAACTTAGGAGGAAATGTCTCTCCTATTGATTTAACAACAACTTAGGAGGAAATGCCTCTCCTATGCGTGAACCATTTCCTTCTTCCTGAATTATTTACTTACCTGTGTTGTCTTCCCTCGAAACTGCTGGGGATTATTTTGATGGGGATGACTTTTCCTTTTCTTCCTTACCCACTCTGGGTTGCCCAAAACTCTGTCGAGGATGCTTCTACATCTCGATGATCTGCTGGGGATAACACTACTGAGGATAACTCTGCTAAGCAAATATGTTATCTTACTCCTTCCAAAATTACTCCCTTTTAAGTAGGATGTTTCATTCCTCTGCAAACTGCTTCTTTTTTTTTTTTTTTTGCATAGCTTCTTCCTTCGAAGACTACCTCCCTTAAGACTCGTTTTGCCTTTCCCCGAAAGGAACCGCTGAGGATACCGATTTTCACCAAACTTGTGTTGGACTCCTCGAAACTGCTGGGGATAACACTGTTGGGGAATTATTTACTTACCTGTTGGGGGATAAAATGTTATCAGCTGTGGATAACGCTATCGAGGATAACACTGCTGGGGGATTCTGATTCTTTTAGAATTAGTGCTTCACTCTTCGAAAGGTTGTTGGGAATGATACTGGCCTTTTGCTTTTCTGAGCAAAAGCTTCATCCCTTTATTCTGTCTGTTGGGGAACAACTTCCTCCATTGAAACTTATTATGTTGGGGGCAACACTGGTTCAGAGACCACTTCCCTTGAGACTGGTGTTATCTTTATTCTTCCCCAAATGGGTACCTGACTTCCAGAAAATTTTCAAAATGGAAGGAAAATTTTCTACCCCAGTTTTGATGATATCCCTTGTGGCATGCATTTCTGGCATCAATGCCATTTCCTTTACCTGTTTCAAATCAAACAAAATTTGTTAGTTTAAAACGTGGTGGTTGGTTGTGATACTCCTACTGGGATGGTTTTCCCTTTCTCCTTCCCTGCTGTGTGTTCCACAACTTGTTGGGGATGATATTATTTGCTGGAGACAATCCCTTTCTGCTGGGGATATCCCTCTTCTTTTGTGGCATAGCTCAGAAACTGGCATTTCCCCGACCTTTTAGTCTCGCATAAATTTCCCAAATCATGCTCATTGCTCTCCTTGATTTGTCCACGGGCCTTGGCATTGAGGTTTATAACCTTTGATTTTGGCAAGGGTATCCCTCTTGACACTCGTCAATCCTTTTGTCAATTCCTTTTTGCTGGGGATATCTTTTTTTGACACTGGCCTCGCGCTTGTTCCTTGCTGACTATACCATTTGGATGTACTAGTCAGATCTCATCTTGCATGATTGGAAAGCTGATGGCCTATTTTGAAATCATTTCCCACTGGTTCTGACCAAACAGACTCTACTGGGGAATTTTCTATGAAAGGAAAAGATAAAAGGGAACAGAATAAAAGACAAATGAAAAAGATGACTCTGTAACAAAAGAAACTATAAATAAAAACCTATCAAACGCAGACACCGACTCTAATGGTCATGACATGCATATGTGGCCTATCCTCCGTCGTTAATCGTCTTTCAAGACCTTTAATTGGCAATTCCCCATCTGATTCTCAATCTTATTCGACTTGTAGTGCCCGAAGGGTTTTCACTATCAAGTCTCTCTCATTTTGATTTTTCTCTCAGCTTTCATCGCCTTATGGTGTCCGCGAAGATTTTCACCGATAAGACTCTCTCATTTGTATCACTTTCCAGCTGGGGATTTGGAGTGTCGCCGGTATGACTCTCTCTGCTGGAGATTAGAGTCCTTTCTGTTGTGGAACAGAGTGTTATGTTCTCCGGTGAGACTCTCATTTGTCTGACTTGGCATCTTTGCAGACTGGTCAGAAGGTCTTTCTTTGGACTGTAATGTGGGTTTTTGGACAGGCTTGAAAGAAAGGGTATTAAAGGTTCAAAAACAAAATAAATTTGGGGTTTAAAATTACAACCTTCGGAACCAATTTTGCTTACAACGAGCACAACTCTTGCCCCTAGTTCATTGCTTGGGGATTATTTATTTATTATTTTTAATTTCTTTTTACACCATGCACATTATGCACATTATGACCATTATGGCCATTATGACCGAACCGTGAGGCGCCTACGTATCCTCTTTGAGGAATCAGGTCGAACGTAGTTCCCAATTCCTCTGTTTTCATTTGACTTTCTTTTTTTTTCTTTTTTTTTTATGCTATCATTTTTCTTTTCTTTTCTTTTCTTTTGTCGTTTTGTTGATTTTTTTTTCTTTCTTCTTTTTTTTTCTTCTTTTCTTTACCTGTCATGCTTGTGTTTTCTAGTCGTTGCTAATGATTCCGAACGAGGGGTATGAAAGAAAATAAATAAGGCTCAAAGGGCTAACAAAGGATAAAGTGTTTGGATAGTAGAACAAAATGCATTCGTCATTCCAATCTCCAAAACATGCCAAGTACAAACAACACAATTAAACAAACCGCCAAAAACATTGGCAACATCTTTTGATTGCACCAGAGAACCATATCCACACATAACATCGTTGGACAACACTCTCATTTACTTGCCCCAATTTCTCATGGTTTGGGCTTCAAATGATCTCAAACCATTTTTATTTCCTTTAAACGTTCTGATCACCTTTCCGGGGTTTTATGATTAACTTTTAAGATTAGGCCCAAACTGTGTGCGCATGTCATGTCACGAGAATCGGCGCTGAACAAAAATGATAAAAGGACTAAACAAAAAGATGACTGGAAATAATAAAAGACCGGATTTGTTTTAGACTACCGGTGAAATAGTTTGAATAACAAAACAAACAAAAACAAACCAGAATAAAATCCTAAAACAACCTGGACAAACTTAAACAAACCGCTATGACAAAACGGAAAGATAAGACAGTTTGACACAAGACAATATCCGAATTACAACCCTATATCCGAACAACAGAAATGACAACAAAATAAGCCACCACCAGCTTCTCTTTTGCTAACCAAGGAACGGAGCGTCCTCCCACTTTATCAAAATTGGCATCTTTAGCCACTAAGCTTTGCATCAGTATTGTCCAGACCATTTCCAACTTCGATATCATCAACCTTAGTCAACAAGTCCCAATAGGATTCGAGTGCTTCTGTTATCAGGCCTGATCCCCGCAAAGTGTGCTTCTGGGTCTTGTATTTCCGGCTTACCACAAACCAACCACCTAACTTTCTTTGTGATTCAAAGCAAAACAGGTTAGAATGGACTCAGTCGGTTCTCATTATTAATAACATCTTTTCCTCTTTTTTTATTTTTTTTTCATTTTTTTTCTTTCTTTTTTTCTATTTTTTTCATTTTTTCTTTTCTTTTTTCTTCGATTTTTTTTCATTTTTTTTCATTTTTTGTTGTGGTCGAATCTTATGGAGATTGCCTACGTATCATGACCCCGCATGAATCAGACCTTGCGTAGTTCAGACTAATAAAGATAAACAATAAACATTTTTTATCAATTTTCATATTAAAACAAACTAGGTTTCAATGGTTTGAAGATGACCTACAAACTCGAAAATCAAACAACCCACATATTTTAATCAAAAGATTTACAAAATCCAAAAACAAACGGCCAGCTTCCTTTCTCCGTTTGACAAATGCAACCGAACGGTTATTTTTGCAAATGTGGCCCCTTCCAAATTTTGAGGCCGGAGAGGATTATTTTATGACACTTTACACACTTGTCCGTTCTTTTACGAAAATAGCCTTTCGACAACTGAAAGATACTCTAAGGCTATTTTGGCAAGAACGGGTTAAGACGCGGTCGAAGCTGGCTCGACTTATTTTGACTAAAAAAACCAAACGGTATTCACCTGACCGTTGACTCTTTTTTTTTTCAAATTGCAATAAAAACCGGGTGTTGCAAACACGACCCTTCAGCGCCTCGGGGCGAAGATTTTTTAAGGCTGTGTGGGTCAACTGGACCAAAATCCTAAACATGACCCAAAAGGTGGCTGCAAAGTCAGCCTTTCGGCGTCCTTTTCGGGAACATTCAGATATGTCTTGACAAAACAGCGTCACCCGACTTCTTTATGACAAAATTAAAATTTGACATATTTTTTTTGGCTATATTTTAGCAAAAGGGGAGGCTGGACACCGTCCGACTTATTTATGACAAAATTAAAATTTTGACACGTTTTTTATTTATTTATTGGTTTTTGGCTATTTTAGCAAAAATGGGGGTTGGACCCAATAAGGGTTGCCTACGTATCTCATATCCGGTGAGAATCAAACCCGCGTAGTTCGGGCAAATTAACCGAACTATTTTAAAACATGACTCTTTTCCATTTTTATTTTTTTCCTGGCAAGACAATCTATTTTCCTTTTCTATTTTTGAAAAAGACAAAATAACGATTTTTTTTCCATTTTCAACAAATAATAAAACAATCTATTTTAAAAAAAAAGACTCTTTTTTTCTATATTTTTTAGTAAAACAAAATAAAATATTTTCCTCCTTTGTTTTTCAAAATTTCGGCAGAGTTTCGCCAGTAATTGGTTATTGATTTTTTTCTAAAATAATCAATTAACTCCTTAACTGATATATTCTTTTTCCCTCTTTTTTTTCAATTTTCCAACATTCCCGAGATTCAGAAACCGGTCAACATGCAAGTTCGAAACAAATATATGTACAGAGCAAGTAGGATGCATCAGAATGGTCTTTTCATTTCAGGTTGCTAGTCCTAGACGGACCCAACCCCTGTGTTGAGTCCCCTAAGTCAAATGCAACGTGATGCAAATAAGCGTTCCTACTAGGGATCCGGCATGAAGTCACGTTATTCTATATTCAAAACCTGGGTCAGTGTACTAGACTGTGTACCCGAGCGGACAACTCGAGTCGAGGAGGGGGCAACTTACCGGGAACCAAAAGGCCATCCGGCTTCGTAACTTGTCCGACCTCTTTCTTATTTCAGGGTATAACACTAACAGAATAGGGAGTCTCAACCAGTAAGCACATCCCCGGAGGTGAAGAGAGAAGGGTTCGGCACAGTTTATATACAGTCAAATAATATCAAAGCGGTAAAAGCAGCATTTAGCACATTAGGCTCAAACATGTAAAAATCAGATAAAGCCAAATATAACAATTTATCTAAGCTCGAATCTCTAACCCCGAACCAGAGATTCTAGGTCTAATCCCCAGCAGAGTCGCCAGAGCTGTCACACCTCCTTTTTCCGCCCCCGCGAGGGGTGCAAGGGAGTTTTTTTCCAATTAAAGGACAATCGAAACGGGATTTATTTATTTATTTCAGAGTCGCCACTTGGGAGATTTAGGGTGTCCCAAGTCACCAATTTTAATCCCGAATCGAGGAAAAGAATGATTCTGTATTACAGTCCGCGAACCAGAAATCCGGATAAGGAATTCTGTTAACCCGGGAGAAGGTGTTAGGCATTCCCGAGTTCCGTGGTTCTAGCACGGTCGCTCAACTGTTATATTTGGCTTGACTATCTGATATAATACGTATTATAAACTTATGTGCGAATTTAACTTTTTTTAAAAAAACCGCTTTTATCATTGTTTATTTTATACAAAATTGCAACGTCGTGAAAATGCATCTCGAGCCACGCCACAACCATTGCACGCGTGATTTGTTGACGCATTTTGACTTCGTCAAGATCGTGATTTGGGTTACATAAATGTACACCCGTATTCAAGAAAATAACCTTATTAAATATGCGCCAAAATACTACGCGTTATGATATTATTAGGTAAGACCGTGAATTTTACTAAATCGCCCATCTTGAAATCTAGGTATTTTCTTATATAAAAAAATAAATAAATAAGATTGGAGGACTGCAATGTTTTGTATTATTTATATTTATTAGCGAAATCCTGCCTTATTTTATGAATACCCTTTAATGACTACATCTTTATTATTACTAAGTTTGTCCATAACTATGAAGTCAATCTCTACATACTTAAAAATAACATATTAATTACTAATTCAAAACAAATATTAATGGAAAGTAATATTACTAAAATGATAATTACGAACAACGTGGAATTGCCCAAAAAGTAAAAAAAAACTAATTATCCCATAGTTGGATTAAAACATATTGTTAGTATGACTTAAGCTTATTGAAATTAATTATTTACTAATACTGAAAATTAAAAAAAAAACTTGATTACTAAACCATATTTCTAAAAGTTAAACAATTTAAACTTAACTAACTTTGTTTTAATTCACATCATGTCCTAATACTTGATTCGCAAACTAATTCATGTTTTAACTGAAATTAACTACATGATTCCGATTAACTTAATGTTGACAAAAAAACCTTATGAATAATGAATTAATCAATTTTTGCCAAACTGATTCAATAATGCCATTTTTTACGTTATTTCTTCTATTTTGATTATTAAACAGTTTTAATTAGTAATCCGTCTTGAATATATTTCCTAATAATCCGGTTAAGGCGTTATTTAATATATCGCTATAACATGTCTAATTATGCCAAATGACAGTGATTGACAGAATAATAATACATGAATAATCTAAATACAATACAAAAAAAATTAAAACTAAATTAAAAATTTAACATTCCGTTCTTCATTTCAGCTTACAAAATGCCAAAATTACAGTTGTGTACCTGGTATTGCCAATATAAGAAGAAGAAAGTCAGCCACGCAGTAATAACAATACAGCACAGCAACAAAAGTCCAATAGCAGTAACAACCCAGGAACAAAGTTTGCAAACCGGTGGAGTATTAATCTCAAAACAAAAGCTTCAAGCTTTGATGAAAAACAATTAATTCTGATTTCAAACAATGAAAGAAAGCAAAAGATTTTTTTTTTAGTTTTTTTTTTTGAAAGTTTAAATATTTTTCGGAATTTTCTCTCTCTTAAATGTTCAGCCTTTTTTTTCTCTCTCTTATTTTCTTTCTGTTCAGATTCGTTCTTTCTCTTCTGTATTCTCTCGTATCTCTCTGTCTTATGTTCAAGACTTCCTATATATAATCTCAACCCTTTAATCAATTAAAATCAATCCATTTTCTCTACCAAACCCATTATCTTCCCACTTATCCCCATTACATTAAATAAATATATCACACCACCCCATTATTTTTTGTCCCCCATGCCTAACATAAATAAATACAAGATTCCTCCCCACTAAATTTTGTCTTGTCCCCCCTTTATATTAAACAACTATATCACAACCCACCCCATTACATTTTGTCCCCCATGCTTCATATAAACAATTACAAAATATACAATTCCTAAACTACCCCTCCGACCTTACTGAAATTACCAAACTACCCCTGAACGTACTGCAAATTACCAAACTACCCCATCATCTATAACAAATCAATTAATCACACTCAACCAAAATATAGTCAATATGACCAATTTCTACACAAATTTAAACAACAAATCACATGAACATGATTTCTTCAACATTTCAACAACAAATCACATGAACACAAATTGAACAACAAAGAACAACTAAAATTTGATTGAACAATATTTTTTAGCAACAAACAATCCTATTTTCAGATTCAACAACAACAATCAAACAAGTATATTTAGATTTCTAAATTCAATAATATTGAACTTAAAATCAACTCTAACAACATCACAACAAACAATTCCTATATTAAACTTAAACAAGATTATGAGACAAATTCAAGAAATAATCATAAGTGATAAACAAGAAATCAAACTATACAAATTTCGGATTCAAGATCAAACAAACAAAGTATGAACATGAATGAATCTATTTTTTTTAAAAAAAAACAACAAACATGACGGATTCAAATGATTAAATCAATATATTTCCCTTAACACAACTAAATTCTTTTAGACAAATAACAAGATCGACGAAGAAACAATTATGAACTTAAGCTTGAACTTAACAATATTAACAATTTCTAAAAATACATAAACACATGAAACAAATTGAAGAAATAATCAATTAAATTTCAATTTGAATCTAACAAACATTAAACTAACAAATATTCACTTAAACAGTAATACAAACATGAAATAAACATGAAAAATAACTAATTAACTTCCATTTGAAATCTGAAAATTAATTCAACAAAAATACATGAACATGAACAAAACCAAAAATCAAATATCTAACCATAGACATGAACAAAACAAACATTTGCCGATTTTAGATTCGAAAATATCAAAACAAAATACGGAAAAAATAAAACTCTAAAACTACTAACCGGATCGAAATGAAATATGTACGGACTGTTTCGACAAACTTCGACCAAAACTCGAGCAAACGACGATGAACATGAACCTACGAAGCAACTGAAGCAACAACAACAGTCGACGTGGCAGAAGCGATGCTCGAGCAGCAACGACATCCATGGACGACGAGGTTTCAGTACAGACCCATATGAGAGGTCGACGGACAGCGAAGACGCGACAGCTGGGGACGGGGGGCTTCGAACTGGACGATGAGCTTGGCCATGGAAAAGACTGGGTGTAACGGTGGAAGAAGGGGATGGACAGTGATGACGCAGCAGCAACAGCTGCTGCTCATCGGGGCTCCGGTGGTCGTTTGGCTTGAGGACGGAGCAGCTGTGGAGGGTCGTTTGAGCAGTGACGACGCAGGGGGGGAGCTGGTGGTTGACAGACGTGAAGGAGAGTTGGACAACGCAGCAGCAGTTGCTGCTGCTTGACGTGGGATGAGGGGTGATGGGACTGACTATGGTGGTTTCACGGTGGTGAAGTCGAGGAAGAAGAGCAAAAACGCAGCAACAACGTTGCTCATCAATGTCGGACGGTGGAGGGGTCGTTTAAGAGGGTGAAGAAGATGAAGACGTGAGGTGTATGTTG